>NC_047024.1:40763789-40781289 GCF_902652985.1 Pecten maximus
TCAAACAAACAAATCATCTCGGTATACATTTGTTACCGTTAAACCGTACGATAAACATGGCAACCACAACGTGATAGCAACATTCTTGCAGTCGCAATGAATTCAATATTCTATATATTTTCCTTGAAAAAGATCCTAACAATAGACAATAAATAAGTTCCCATTGTTTGTACGCAGAATGCGGCTTTCTGATTGGGTGAATTTTTTTTCATACCTCTATGAAAAAAAACCCACCGAAAATGGCGCGAAACATGTTACGTCACAATACGGCCATTGTCGTTGCGTATTGATTGATGAAAAAAACCTTATAAAATCTGTTAAATTGTACATAAAACTTTTTTTTTAATATTACAACTCATTTTTGAATTATAATTATAAGCGTTGATGTCAATTTTTTCTTAAGTTCAATAGGGGTATGAAAAAAAAAAACAAAAAAAAAACAATGGAAACTTTTATAAGAATACGGATTCATACAGTTTGCAAAAAATTTTTCATACCCCTATGAAACTTAAACAATGACATCGATGCTTTATTTGAGATAAATGTCGATGGCGAGTATGTGTGATCACATTGGGGGGATTTTATGTTTTCTCATGAGATGTGAAAATCGGTAATTTGTCCGCTTTAATCACTTGCGTGTTCTGTCTTACTGCGAGACTACTGCTATTCTTCCTTTAGGAACTTTTATATACCTGTAATTAGAGTTCGTTTAAAATTAGACGGCCATTATGTCTTTGAGGAATCAGCCGACATATACATTTCTGGGACACATTGTCCGTCATACTTGCCTCCATATTTGTAAAC
Source organism: Pecten maximus (assembly GCF_902652985.1). Taxonomy (NCBI): domain Eukaryota; kingdom Metazoa; phylum Mollusca; class Bivalvia; order Pectinida; family Pectinidae; genus Pecten; species Pecten maximus. The sequence continues at coordinate 40,764,594 of NC_047024.1, forward strand.
ATTACCTTTGCTTTAATTATGTCATAGTTTCATCGCCGTCGAGTTCGAAATCAGTTTTCTGTTTACAATTTGACACTAGATTACCGAGTTTAATGCAATTAAATGATATACAATTATCCTTGTTTTTGTATTTTTTTTCTGCATGTTTGAATATTTAAAGCGACGCTTTATTTTCCAAAAACTTGAAATTGCACGTTTTTGACTTAAAACCTGATATCATCTGGGAGTTTGAGCTAGCTAAGTCAGAAAAAAAATCATGCCAGATCAGCTGCCGACATGTATGACAGTGATGTATGCTTAGAGACATATATAATGATGAAACGTCATAAGACGATATCATTGCTTGGTGTGATATCTCTCAGAGTGCATCGCGGTTCTACGCAATGAATCCTGGGAAATATTGACTCGCGTACAGATGGTTTGACAGCTCTTGCAAAATTACTGGTAGGGATACGACTGTTTGCCTGGGAAGCTCAGATAAATTAAAATCAATGCTGTATCATTGTTTGGGATATTTTCGGCAAGGCTCGGATGGAATATTGTATAGTGGTGTATGTATTCAAATGATGAGATAGGAACAGACATTGTCTCTGGGTATTAGATTGAGTTCAATGACATAATTGAACTTTAAGATAGAATGTCATGTCATGCTAAAGGATTTCTCAAATTGAATTTCGTCCTGTACGTCTCGCCGATGAATTGATCAATTAGTCCTCTAGGATAAGCAAAATGTCGTTGCTTTGATTCTTCATATCGGAAAAGAAGAGATACTCGACCTAGGAGATTGTCTTTGTATTGTTTAACGGTGCATCACAGCTTCACAGTCCAAGGGTGTCCCCGATGAAGCAGAAGACGCTTTCTCTGTCGAAACACCTGGTCCTATTCTCCTTGTACGGTTTCTACGGTCTGTATACGAATCTATACTTTTGTTCATATCATGTCACTTAATATCATCATAAGAAGTTTATCAAATCTTGCTCCTAAATATCATTTGGAAGGAAAACACATCATGTTAGGAGTGATTGAAAACAACAACAAACAAATAGACAAGATTTAGTGGTACGGAACACATCTATGTCAAAACCAGGGAAGTAGATGGAAAACTAACACAACTAATTTGAATAGTAAACGATGAATTATGAAATGGATAATTGATAATTTTTGTTAATAGCAATTGAAAGAAGTGTCAATAATTGGTAAATGACTATGTGTTGTTGATCCATTATGTAATGAGAGAAATTGTGCTGTAAGGTAATTAAACTCGTGAAATGTACAAGATATACTTGATTAGCTTTGTGTGACAATAATAGAAAGCGATACGTTTTTCCTTCAATGTCCTTTTAATCAGCATATACATGTATGTTGATTGTTGTAGATTAACTACTTGTTTATTGTGTGGAAGTATTTGCTTATGTGAATGATTATGAATTGATTTGATAATTGCATTGATGTTAAATGTATGTTTTATGCAATGAAATACAAATACCAATTCGATATCAGCTTCGTATTTTCACAAGGAGACAAATATAACCATATCCCAGGCTCCCAGAACACACACGCTTCTCGCACATAGGTGAGGCCGTCTGTATATGACCCCAGCTGTTGATAGGACGTTAAAGAATACGAAATCAAACCAATCGTGATGCAATCGCTGGAAGCACATGTTTTCGTTACAGAGAGCAGCCACATTGTTTGTTATTATATATGTAGAATTATCCAGACTGTAGTTTCGTATTTTCTATTTCGAGTGCTTCCGGTTGATTCTCCAGAAGCGAGTTTGGTCTGAAAAAAGCAGTTCTATAAAAACAGCCAGTCTGCACTTGTTTAGGTGGGTGTTTAGCGATGGACCAATAGGTGTAGGAGAATACATCAACGACGTATTATCAGCAAAAAGACATGACATGTTATTCAAATTATAAAATCATTTAAAAAATATCGAAAACAAAAGTGGCTCCATCATACTTCCCTGTGGAACACTTACAGAATACACATTTTAACTTAAATCTGTTGCTGCTGTTTGATATGTACTTTTGCAAGCTAAAAGACTACCTCTTAATACCATATGCTTTTTATATAGTGAACAATGATCTATGCCAACGTCCTGAAATGACTATATATGTTGATAGGACGTTAAACCAGGCAAATAAAACCAAAGACCATGCAATACACGATCAAACGGTAAAGATTGTTCAGAAGAGCACCATACACTTTTGTTTTGTATTGTAGAATAACGTGACACCAAACCAGATTGCTGTTCATCGAATAAAGAGTCAACAAGAAAAAATGTTTTGCTGGTTACTATGAGTTGTGAGCCTCATATTGAAGGATTTGAATTTTTTCGCCACCGCGGCCCCTTTATGGCTATATACCAGTATACATCTTCAAATATTTCTATTTGCCGAAATGACTGTTGTTCCAGTCCCGGTGCATCACAACATGCCGTGAATTGATCTAAATGTGTGTTACTATTACCGGTCACTTAAGTACCTTGTACAGTTCTCATGTTGATGTCAGAATACCTTGACTTGTCCGTTTTCAGGTTTGGGCGCGTTCCAAATAAAAAGTCTTTCAACACATCCCTTGCATTTAATGGATAGGACAGATGCAATTCCGAAAGTCCAAATTGCGCCTATTCTGCAGCAAACTGAATTTGGCTTACCACATTGGAGACACAAATCTCTTGCTTTGCCACACACAGCTGAATATAATGACACCTTCGAGACATACTCTTCAAATGAATAAGGTTCGTGAAACGATATCCATTAGCAGTATTTTAAACCCCATCAAACATTTGTTTCACTTTACGATTTTTATAATGGCCAATGTCAGCATGCTTATATAGTTGACTGGACCTGACAAGGGTTTTGTAATCTACATATTGTCTGAAAGTTATTTTTCACTTCAGTGTCACTTATTGAAAAGGATTTAAAAATAAAATTAAATTAAAGAGTGGTGCATAAAGGATGACAATCGGCCAACGGTATACATACATATTTTGCTTTTTAAGTCTAAATTAGAAAAACATATTAACACATATATATCCACAATAATTTAAACCCTGACGGGCCATTATTTTGACTGCGACGCCCCCTAAATTGCTGCCAATAAGTTCCAAGAATCCATGGGCATTTGACCATGTATAGATCGCAAACAAAAATGAAAGAATTCCTTTTGCTATACTCTCAAATTGAATATATGAATATCTTGAAAATGATGTAAAACATTTGGCTATATGACAGTATATGTTATATCATTATATCGCAGATCGCATTTTAATGTTAAATTTGACCCGAAAAGCGATGTTTTCATTTCGAACTTAGTATTCAAGTAACAAAATAAGCAAGACACTATTTGTGCACCCTAAACTGTTCACGTTCAAAGTATGTTTAGGTTATTATTGTTTCACCATAAACAGCTTATGCTGTTGAATCACTGGATATGCAAAGTTTTTCGGCATAGCCGTATTATATTCTTTTGGCCCCGGAAATGACGCGACAGGTGGCGTTACTTTTCAAGATGAAGTATGTGATTGGTCAATGTAGCGGTAAATGCAAAATGCAGATATACTGTTAAAAACGAACCAAAGTTAAGATTGAATGCAAGCTGAATAAATGGATGTATCTGCTCAAATAACACATTAATAAAATGATATTCCTGATTGAAATGCAGTCTTATTATCACCAAAAATGATTCAAACTGATATAATTTTGTTATCCGTGCTGAAACGCATTCGTTTGTTCGTTAATTCATTTCACAAGCAGTTTTACATTATAACCACCAGCATTAAAACTATGCCGTTTATCTTTTTAAAGATATTTCTTGTTGGAACTTCTTTACGTCTACCCCTTATGTTCTGTCAAAATATCAATGTACTGAAAGATATGTTTCCAAGTGGATAGCTGATAAAATTGTCTATGGTAACATGATCCTTATTTTGTCAAACTTTAGTATTTAGATTTATGATATAAGATCAGCATATATCTTGTTTTCATTCCTTTTATATTTAAGGATTGATTGTCAATTTTGTTGCTTGCATGGACTGATGAAGGGAAGTGAACCTCGTGCAAATGAAGTGAACTGCGAAGCAGTTCATGTACCATTTGCACGAGGTTGCTTGCATGGACTGATGAAGGGAAGTGAACCTCGTGCAAATGAAGTGAACTGCAAAGCAGTTCGTGTACCATTTGCACGAGGTTCACTTCCCTTCATCAGTCCATGCAAGCAACAAAACTGACAATCAATCCTTATATTTACGTTAACCAAATTTAAAACTTCGCCACCAGATTGCAAAATTCGGTCGCAACAGTGTGACGTAAGTGCGTCACTTTGTAACATTGTTATACTTATCGTACATGTGTGCACAGTAGTGGAACAGCAGACAGTCAACTATTCTCGCCGCCAAGGCAACACAAAATATAGTGCCATACACGTTTTGATTATTACGATGTTGATACACATAGATACGATATTTTCAAGGTAAAATTTTCATTTATAACAAATATTTATGATATTGTATAATACAAACTTAGCAATACCCATATAGATACGAATTTTAAGTGCAGTGTTGACAGTATAGTATGTGTGTGATTTGGTCACTCGAGACACAGGGACTCGGTTAAAAAAATGATGCAGTGATACAGTCTAGCCGGGATATTCAGAGCTCGAGAAAAAGTGTAACAATGTGGATTTTAGTCGCAGGTTAGCTGGTGATGTACATTGTGTTCTTGAAATATTGGATTTCATTGTCGCACTGACGTTTTGGGATGTAAATTCCGATAATAGTAAGTAAAGAAACATTGATTTGAAAATTGGCGGTATTCGACGGCAGGAAACTTGTGTCCTCCATATGTTTAGATTGAGTCAAATTACGACAATAATGTGTCCCTGTTCTCGATATAGCATACTTCTGCTACCAGTCTGTTTTGTGTTGTTAAATAGTGTTTAAATTTAGGTTTATTTTCTGTGACCACTGAAATGGTATTAAGCATGGCATTCGAGATACAGCTAACGTTAGACCTACTGCGCTACGTAGGTCATGAGCTCGGTGCTATCGAGAGTGTCAGTGTTCTGTCAGATCCTGTTTTCTAAACTGTCTGCATTATACTGGCATTTTTATTAGCACATAAAGCGGCTATTCCACTTGTGTTCATATACGTTTATAACAATGTTACACAATTCACAACATGAAAGTGCATTCAAGTCTGAGGCGGTACAGAACTCGATCGCCATTGTAAACTCAGTGAATGTATTCACACGCCGGCAAGAAAGTGATTCGTCACTCAGAACAGAAGCACGCGACCCAAAATCTTCAACGGGAAATGAAGTGATCTGAGTTTACTATGTTGATTGAGGCGGAGCGAAGTGAAAATGTAAATATTAATAGGTAAACCCAGTCATCGTATGTGCGAATCATGTATATAGACTAAACAAAACAGTTTATCATCTAACAATATCATCAACCAATTTTACGAAACAGCACCTACCTTGATTACAAAACTCTGCCATACAAAACATACATACATAGTATATTAAAATGTGTAAGGAATTTTATCGTTTGTTTTTAATTTTTCAATATCTTGTAAATAGAACATAAGCGGGGTAAACGTCCTCTTTGATTTTAAAGAACGAAATATACCCGTGGCAGATGTAGATTTGAGTGTGTCCTGGCCAGGCTGAGGTTGAGTTGGAAGAATGTCAGATTGTGCGAGTAATGGAAGATTGTATGAATGAGTGTTATGTTGTCTGAATGAATTCAAGGTGATGTGAATAACTATTATGTAATTTTATATTAATCTATTACGGTTAATATATTGAGCTGTGTATGATAACGTATACGTACCGTTTAAATTATCGCGGGCTTCACTCGACCCCGTACTAATCACCTTTTGTGTCAGGGCAGCCGATTGGTAGAGGATCTGACTGAAAGCGACAGGCTTGCAGTGCATTATATTATAGTTGTGTTGTCAATCTACCTGCCGGGGTCTGTGGGGTAACCACGTGGAAATCCATCGTTCATTCAGGTTGGTTTATAAACATGATAAGTTCATAGGGAAAGCACGTCAGGTGCGCCAGTACATGTAGATACGGAGATAATTACAGTCATGTAGGGTGTGTGTCAGTGCTGAGCGTGTTTCCGTCCTTGTGTGTTGATTGTCTTAAACTTATTTGTTGTCTGTCTAATATCTGTTTAATACAGAACAAGCCTGTCCAAACTATATCTCGTGTCGTTCTTTAGAGAAACGGAACCCTGGAGACCAACGAATACCTGGGTTGTTTATAGGACTACCTGATACTTACTACAAAATGGTGCCGTAACTAACCTCTGGGTAATCTCTATGTTTGTCGTTGTGTGAGTGTTGCAATATTATGAATTTATTATTCTAGTGTATCATTAATTTATCAAATTAGAGGAGTATGGCTACTTTCACATTCGGAACGCACACCGATAATGGTGATAAAGAAACCGACAATGGTGTTAAGCCTAAGGTGTCTGTTAGTAGTAATGTCAATGCAAATATTATTTTCCCTGTGTCTAAGGGATTGAACACCAATTATGTTCGCCCTCGGTCAGGCGTCGGGCGTGGTGTAGTGAGACTATCGAGTCCAAAAGCGGTACTAGGTCAATCAGTTGTTAGCGATGCAATGCGCATGCCCCGGAGTGAGGCCCCGATCTGGTATAGGTCGGAGGATGGGGTAAAAACTGAGGTTGTCACTACACCATCGGAGGAGGAACTTCCGTCCCTTTCATATTATGGAGTGTCAGACAGAGATCAGCGTCACGTTAGGTTTATGGGAGATTTCGAAACCTCTAATCCAAATCCAGGGTTACCCACACCTCCATTTATGGCTAGTACTCCAATGTCTAGACAAAGTAGGATCTATGAGGGAGATAACAATACTTTTGACAATTTGTCAATACCCTGTGCTCCATCGTATTCACTCAGTGTTGTTACAACTAGTTATGAGCCCATATTTTCCACTCCAGTGCAAAGTAACCATACTATCACATCTACCATTCCTATATCTAGCACTGCTAAAAGTTACCATAGTCAATATGCACCAGACCGGGTAGATGTAACGCCTTATCATGCATGTAGTGCCCCTACTGTCCCAATTAGAGATAATTCAGGAACAAACGTTCTTTAAAAAGGAGGGAAAAGACCCCCAAACTTACGATGGTAAATCCAGTTTTTTTGAGCCGGTTTTAACAGCTCATTAGAGCTAATGTTGACTTGTTATAATATGTACAAAATAAAATTGGGAATTGAATTGAATTGAATTGGAAATGGCAATGGCAGAATCTTTCACCCTAACCCTAACCGATAATATCCATTTTGCAAAAGCCGCCTGTCTTGTGTACTTAATTAAGAGTGCTACCTAGTCGATATAAACTAACCAAATGAGACTAGTCCTTGGGTACACGGCCCTATATAGTCAGAGAATAGTAGGACTTAAAAAGACATCCTTGAGAACCTCCTTCAATACGTGGCTCACAACATATCAATCAGCCCTCGTACACAGGTAGGCCTACAGTATAAAGGCACAAATCACAGAAAAAGTTGATTGATCATATTCTGATGAAAACTTCCTTAACGTATTGCTATTCTTTTTCTTCATCAATGGCACTTTCCAGACCTCGCTGCAAGATGTCCCTCAACCACAAATTTATCACTTTCTCAATGGACTGAAATGAACTTTGGCCCAGTCCATGTGCATTACTTTTGGGTTAGTTACGGAAAGAAAATCTACAGCCTTCTCTCGGCTTCACTAATGCGAGACTCCTGAAATCAAGGTCTTCACTTTATATTTTCTATAACACGCATGATGTTTCAAGTTCCATTTTATAGTCATTTTATTCGAGTTAAATGTATATAAAGTCAATATTACAAATTTAAATAACACTTTTCTACCTATGATCAGCTTCCCTCCATTCATACGGACAAACAGACTCTTTTCATCTTCAGCAGAATCCATAGAAAATCTATAACAGGTTATTTGTTGAAATGTATGAAATGTAACTAACAGGTAAACAGGCTCTTGTTATAGCCTGACAAAATCTTCCCCGACTTATGGCTATAATTGGTTTTCTTTGTTGTTTTAACGTCCTATTAACAGCCAGGGTCATTTAAGGACGTTCCAGGTTTTGGAGGTGGGGGAAAGCCGGAGTTCCCGGAGAAAACCACCGACCTACGACCAGTACCAAGCAACTGCCCCACGTAGGTTTCGAACTCGTAACCCAGAGGTGGAGGGCTAGTGTCGAGACACCTTATCCACTCGGCAACCGCAGCCCCTTTATGGCTATAAACAAGTATACATTTCAATTATTTTCTATTTGCTGAAATGACTGTTGTCCCAGTCCCGGTGCATCACAACATGCCGTGAATTGATTTAAATGCGCGTTACCATTACCGATCACTAAAGTACCTTGTACTGTTCTCATGTTAATCTCAAAATACCTTGAATTGTCCGTTTTCAGGTTTGGACTTGTTCCAAATAAAAAGTCTTTCAACACATTTCTTGCATTTAATGGATAGGACGGATGCAAGTCCGAAAGTCCAAAAGTCGCCTATTCTGCCGCAAACTGAATTTGGCTTACCGCATTGGAGACACAAATCTCGTGCTTTGCCACACACAGCTGCATAAAATGACACCTCCGAGACATGCTTTTCCAATGAATAAGGTTCGTGAAACGATATCCATTAGCATTATTTTAAACCCCATCAAACATTTGTTTCACTTTACGATTTTTATAATGGCCAATGTCTGCATGCTATATAGTTGATAAATGGCTGGACCTGACAATGGTTTTTTAATCTACATAATGTCTGAAAGTTATTTTTCATTCCAGGGTGACTCATTGAAAAGGATTTGATAAAAATAAGAGTGTTGCATAAAGGGTGAAAATCGGCCCACGATATATTTATATATTGTTTTTTTACAGTTAAATTGGAAAATTACATTATACAATTATTGCCCTTGTTCCGGGTTGACATGAATATTTGACCACCCGAGAGGTGTCATGTCACCCGAGGGCGTAGCCAATGAATTTTGGTATCAATAAGTTTAATATGTATTTCTTCAAACCATATTTTAGACTGTTTCAACGAAGATCGTTTAAGAGGTACGTACCCCATCGTCTTTCTTGACCCCGGCATAAAATTATCCCAGTCGAACGTTCAATGTATGGACGTCAAAGTTTTCAAAATCCTTTTGTCTACCTGTTGCAGATAGGAAATGTCTAAAGGAATCCACGGCCCCATTGATGACCCTTTTGGAGTTTTTAGAATCCTTTTCTTGCAATAATTTCGCCATTTCCTCCTCTGTTGGCAGAAGATAGCGTCCGCCGGCAGCCATTGTTGTTGTCAAACAGAATACTCGGAACTCCTCTGATTCGACCACTTTTGAAGAGGTTACGGAAGAGAGTTCCGAGTTGGGGCTCACGAGAGGGTGACATAACGATTTTGGAGGGCTCACGAGAGGGTGACATTATGATATTCAGAGGGTGACATGATGTTTCGAAAGCGACAGCAAGTAAATAATGAATTATTTGGAAATTTGTGGTTGACATAACGAATGTTTTTAAACACGTGACATGGTTTTCACTAATCAGAAGCTGTGATACAAGTCTGAGGTATGATAATAATACATATATATCTACAATAATTTCAACCCTTACGGGCCTTTATTTTGACTGCAGCGCCCTCTTCATTGCTGCCAATACGTTCCAAGAACCCATGGGTCTTTGACCATATATATATATCGGAGGCAAAAAAATGAAATCATTCCTTTAGCTATAATCTCAAATTAGATATATAATTATCTTGAAAATGATGAAAAACAATTGGCTATATGACAGTATAGTTATATCATTATATCGCAGATCGCATTTTAATGTTAAATTTTACCCCCGAAAAGCGATGTTTTCATTTCGAACTTTGTATTCAAGTAACAAAATAAGCAAGACACTATTTGTGCATCCTAAACTGTTCATGCTTAGAATAATATTTAGGTTATTGTCGTTTTACCATAAACAGCTTATGTTTTTGGCATTTTTTTTCGTATACCATTTGTGTTCTGTCAAAAGTACTGAGAGTTCTGTTTCAGAGTGGATAGATGATAAAATTGTCTATGGTAATATGATCCTTATTTTATCGAACTTTAGTCTTTAGATTTATGATATGAGATCTTCATATATCTTGTTTTTATTCCTTTTATATTAATAGGTATACCCAGTCATCGTATGTGCGAATCATGTATATAGACAGATATAAACAGGGCTGTGATGTGCTGCATTATATTTTCTATAAAGAATGTTATCAATAGAATTTATCATCTAACATTATTATAAACCAATTTTACGAAACATCACCTACCTTGATTATAAAACGATGGCATACAAAACATACATAAACAGTAAATTAAAATGTGTAAGGAATTTTATCGTTTGTTTTTAATTTTTTATTATCTTTTAAATAGAACATAACCGGGGGTAAACTTGCTCCTTGATGAAAACCATGTCTTCATATCTAATTTTTTAAGAAAGAAATCTACCTACCTCACGTAGACCATAACCTAAGTGGTTCATGAAACGATAACTACTCGTATCATTATCAAAATATTGTAATCTTCCAGTTACAAGTATTGATCGTGCTACTCCAGAAAAAATGTTGTTTTAGTACATGTAGTTATATTTCTCGTTATTTCTAAGAAAATAATCCAATACTATTATACGCATTTGTTGTTTTTGTGGTTTTTGCAAGAGTTGTTGACATTACAGTATTCATCCTTTGAATAGAAATTAATTCATTAAACATTTACAATCAATATCATCCTACATTGGAAAACACATGTTTGGTTTAAATGCACTTCTTAATTTAAGTACTACAAAGTGAGCGAGGGCATTCATGTTGGTAGTGTTCAACAATGTATGCTAAACCTTTTGTCTCTGTTGTAGACGATCAGAATATGAAAATGTGTACAAAGTGCTATATTAAGTAACTTAGGAAACGGCCGCGACCAGAAAGCAGTGAAACTGATAGGGATGTCAGCGATGACAATGACGTATGCGAAATCACAACCCTGTCAAACACTAGATGTCCTAGTATAAATTACCTTTATTATGCACCAGCTTCACGTCGGAAGTGCATCAAATGTTGCAAGTATACTGAGGCTATATAAAAAATACCCCAAAGAGCTTGTCATCAACTACTGCTGAATCACAGTATATGGTGTTCTTAAGAGTCTAGGGTATGTTCCAAGCAGACCAGACCAGATCCAGACCTGATCTCTTTACCAGCATCTCTAATGCATGATTCAGACCAGACATCTTTCAGGTCTACCCTGGCTAACTACTATCGATATAGAAAATACATAGTCGGTTTCTTAAAATATAATCTGTATTTTGGCAAGGGTAAAGAAAGACAAACGTGTCGAGCCTTGGCGAGCCATTTTTGTCTTTGTGTCCCGAGCCAAAAATACAGTTTATATTTTAAGACACTGACCATGTATTCTATTTATCATGCAACAGTCATCAGAAATAAGCATTTTAAGTAAAAAGCATCAATAATGCCCCAAATATGTCCCCCTTTTATATGTTGTTTCACTTGGAAGTAGGTCAGTCGAATTGACGCACGTGCCACGATTCTAAAATACAGCCATTTGCGGGATAAATATGTAACAGGAGGAGAAAATGTAGCAGCAAGACCGGGGTTCGATCCCGGGACTTCCAAACACTAGCCGGATGTTCTACCAAATCGAGCTACCTGATCACCGATGGTCGACCCAGTCCAGTTTGATTGAAAAGTACTTGAACCCTGATGACACAGTGTCCATATCTAACAGGGACAAAATGACATGTCACATGGATAAAAAATCAAAACGTATCATAAATAATCTTTTGGAAATCAGCGGTGATTTGAGAGAAGATCGTTCCTCTCTTATATTTGATTTTAAATACATGGACAATGACTAGCAATGACAGGCTGGATTAGCGACCAATTTAAGAAAATCCATTCTACCATTGTCAAGCGCCCAGAGATATCGTGTATACCAGGTATGTCAACATATAATGCATTATTAATGTAAAACTTAAAACAGATATTACTTCTTCACAGGTAGCGTCATTATTCAAAGGCCACAAATCTACTGTCAGTAGATTGTTTCAAATCTTTGTTTCATTCTCTTTTGTTTTAAGCTTACTGAATCTAATCTTACAATTTGGCGTAGATATGACGTCGAGACTTCAAGAGTTGTATGTGACTATTGACAAACTACAGGCGGAGATTGACCAAATGGATATTTCACCCAGAAACACGCCGGCGTTGTCATCGGCGCAAGTGGCGTCACCGGCGTTATCCCTGGCGCATGCGGCGTCACCAGCGTTGTTTACACATCATGGTATTGAACCGGCGTTATCGCCGGCGCTCGATTTGTCGTTAGGACAACAAACGTCAACAACACAGTTAAGGACACTGATGCGACAAAACGATGTCATGGAAACCGGAGCAAGGCCGAAGACGTGTAACAATCAGATATACCGCCGTAGAGTCAGGCAAGAAACGGTGCCGCCAGTGGAAACTCTGGGGATGTCATGGTGTTGTTCTTGTCTTCTCCACACCAAGCATTTTGAACATTTCTGTAAACAAAGTACTTTCGAATTGTCGTCCCTGATCTGAATGAATAGACAACGGTGTGCCGAATCTGGTGACAATTTCTTCTACCAAGATGGTTGCGATTATGACCGTTTTCCGGCACTGCCCATTCTTGAACTGCCTTTGTCTTGCCTGGATCGGTGGCCACTCCGCCTTCCGTGATTACATATCTTAGCAAAGAGTGTACATTTGTGGGGTTTCAACTTCAATCCTGCGTCTGCTAACCGGCCAAATATACTGTCAAGAATGCGAAGACATTCTTCAAAATCTCGGCCATGAACAATGATATCATCTAAATAGATTAAGCATACTTCCCATTGTAAGCCTGCTTACGGTTTCCTTGAGACGCTCAAACGTCGCAGGGGCGTTGCACAACCAAAACGGTAACACTTTAAACTGAATCAGTCCTTTACGTGTCGCAAATGTCGTCTTCGCTTTGTCCGCAGGGTCCATGTCGATTTGCCAGTATCCGGACGAAAGATCAAAGGTCGAAAACCATTTTGCACCACCCAGCTTATCTAGCAAATCGTCGATACGTATTAGTGGATACGCGTCCTTGAGTGTTGCGTTGTTGAGCTGGCGATAATCTACATTCGTCAATGAGAATCAAAATGACTGGGATCGCCACCTTCCATATCTTCTAATGGCGTACAGGTCGTCAGTGCAAGAAACAACAAACTTTAGGCCAAGCAATGCCTTTGGATATCATGATGGGGAAAGCGCCAGATAGTGATGGCATGATAGCGAGCCAATGGGTAACGGACACACAGTTAGCCATAGAGCAAGCGTATATGTAGTCCGGGTTTTCATGAAGGCATCAATGCTTTGTGAGAAAGGCTATCATGATTCCCGAGCGTATCACCGAAAACTGAAGCCGAAAGATGTTGTTTGGGTCTACTACCCAACAGTCAAAGTTGGTAGGAGTCCAAAACTGACAACGTTCTGGCGTGGACCGTACGTAATTACGAGAGCTCTTTCGGGTGTTATGTATGAGGTGCAGCCTCTCGGAGGGGGCCGGATTATGAACTCTATTAGCCAGACAGTCATATCATGGGTCTAATAAAATGAACCTTACCAATTTCAGAAATGCTGTAATCAAGGTCTTGGCAATCCAGTCGTCCCTCGAATTCATTCCGATGTATGGCGTGTGGGAAGTTTTATGACGACATGAGGGCGCTACAACAGCACATTTTAAATTGTGAGCGAGCTCGGGATACTCTAAGGACGACCATGGTGAAACGAAACGACCAAACGAAGGCGTAGCATAACCTCAACAACTACCGCCACAAAGACAGCAACGAAATCCCCGGATCGGGTTGCAGTGACATTTGATCCACCATCAAAGGCAGCGGAAAACAGTGAAAAGACTATTCAGGTGAATTCAACGATAGGAAGCGACCCGACATTTCTCTGCAGACTGTCATCGTGAATACTAAGGTACTGCCACCTTTACGACGCTCGACGCCAGTAAAGAGGACGCAAGTGACTCAAGGTAAGGAATACAATACACCAGCGAATGACGAGGGAAGAGGCAACATGGAAAAAAGGGTCACTACGAACGACGTAGGAATACAATGTTCCGTGTCTGTCAAAAGGCACTGCAGGGAGGAGACCACAACAAAGACAACAGTGGGACCGGATGGGGAGACGGTCGTAACGACGTCATCACACGTAGTCGAATTGGAGGAAATTGTGTAGGACGACGGAACCTAGAGGAATTTGTACATGGAACTTCCAAACGCGGGACGTGCTGCACGCGGGACGCATCAGTTGCGGGACAAGCTTATCCCGGGATGTGCTGCTGGACAGTGGTAATTCATGGACGTCCATCATTATTAAAAAGAGGGGGTTGTTATATAGTAAGATTAATTGTGTAGTTTTTCTAATATCATGATTTAATTTGTAAATGCGAAACGATGGTTATACTTCAAGATTTTATTGCTGATGAAAATAGTATGTTACTTATGTAGTATTTTGAAAATTGAGTGTTGGTTTGTAAGAGAGGTAGAGAGTGATTTTTGTTTTGTGATGTATAATGTGTATGAAAGCTATTTTTCTATAATTTAGAAAGTGCATTATTTTGAAGTGTTTGTTCACTTCATTTGCCTTGTTTTGTTCAATTGGTCGGGACGACCAATGCTTTAGAGGCGTGGGATAATGTAATGTACGTTAGTTTAATATGTTGTCTATGTTAATAAATGTTAGTAACTGTCAGTTGAGTGTTGGGTATTTTGTCGCACTACAGACTCTGAAAGTACACAACGTCACTTTACGCTAGAACCCGGAAGGACAACGATGAAGGAGTAGAATAGTGCAAAATCTTGAGACTGATAATCAAACAAAGAAATGTGGTCATGGTTTGTAACTTTCAAATCTAGATGAAATATGCAACCGCTTGTGAATACGATTTACAATACTAAACAAATGTGGATAATATTTAACTTTTTCCGCAGTTCGGAGTATAGCGGGAAAATGTTGTCTTATAGGTAGAACACCCATATAGCACGTGCAAGACAGGTGCGTGCATATAGTCCGGTGATAGGGGTATCATTCTAGCCGTGGACATCGAAGAGCACAGACAATGGACCCGGCAGCATTCGTGAATTCGCAACAAAACGTGTTGAACCAACTGGAAGTTCATATCACAAGCAAGCTGGATAGTTTCAGGACGTCGACAGAGATTGGGGAATTGCAGCTCCAGTTATCAGAAACACAAATGTGCAAGATAGCGGAGATGAACTCTAATTCTTATTCGTTCAAACAAGAAGGGAACCAAGAGCAATTTAAAATAAGCACCAAGTAGTAAATAAGTTACAAGAGGCACAGAGCAGCCTTCAGGAAAGACATGATATGGATTCCGCTTCAAGCAAGACAGCTGAAGGTATTGAAATTCTTCGACATAGGCAAGAATTCATAACATTAGCGGATTCGTCCGAAACTGGATTGGAAGGTTGTAGCATAGTACGAAACCAACGTTCGGCAGAGGATTCCGACGGCGAAAGGCGCATTCAGAGGGACGAGAACAGAGCACAAAGAAAAACAAACAGAGGCAGTTAAGACAGAGGCGTTTTGCCACGTACGGAACCCCTCGAACCACAAGGGCAAGGAGAGCAGGCACAAGCGACAGGTCCGAAATCGACGGGTGTACACGTCACAAATAACAGGCGACCAGGACTCTGCTACACTTGCGAGAAACCAGGGCATTGGAGGATGGAATGACAACACAGAAACAACACAATGTTAAGCAGGCAACAGACAAGATGAGTATAAATGAATTTCCTGAATGGAGAATGGAGCGCTGTATGAATGGGAACGTATTGAAGCGTGTCGGGTAGTGATCGATATAATACGGGACGGGTACAGGTTACCTTTGTTTCATATACCTTAGAATAGAATGCTCAGAAATAACAGGTCAGCTAGCGAAAACTCCTCCTTTTTAAGGAAGAGATTATGAACCTATCAAAGAAAGGATGCGTGTCCGAAGTGAGAAATACACCTAAAATAGTTAATCCATTAACAGTCGCAAGCAACGCAAAGACGTTGCGGTTAGTACTTGACTGTAGGCACAATAATCCATGTCTACATAAATTTAAATTTCATTTTGAAGATTTCGCTGTAGCCTTAAAAATGTTCAGAAAGGAAGAATTTTAGTTCTCTTTCGATTTAAAGTCTGCTTATCACAACATAGATATTTTTCAGATCACAGGGAATATATGGGAACTTCGAGGGAATTATCAGGCATTTCGTTTTCAACGTTCTGCCTCTCGGGCTTGGTACTGCAGGTTACGTGTTTTCCATGGTCACTAGGGTTTCGGCCAAATATCGGAGGTCATGGGGTCACAAAGTTATCATGTATCTGGATGATGACCTCAGTGGTCATAGCAAAGTATTGAGTAACGAAATAAGGTCGGATTTAAATCATTTCGGATTTTTGATAGCTGAGGATGTGTGGTTAGGATTGAATTGGAAAATGGATGTAGGAATGGTGTACATAACAGAGAAGCGGTTAAGTAAGCTAGGGTAATCTATAAGGAGGTTACTGACGG